>NC_051186.1:86836433-86883843 GCF_013339695.2 Rhipicephalus sanguineus
AATATTCAGCGTAGCGGGCAGTGGAGCCACAAGACGAAGAAAGAGAAAAGCTAACTGTAAAACATGGCCCCCATGTTATTCTGCTCAGCATATTTATCAGGGCACGAATGAAACTAACGCATTGTTTGCGAAAAAAGTTCATCATAGCGAAATAATTGTCGGCATATGCGCTGTAAGAGAACACAACCAAGCATCTCAATTGGGAGACCGTATATAGTTAAACTCAGTTTAGCGCTGAATCAAGGAAAGCTCGCCACTTAAATCAAAGAATCAATGTGCAAATTACAGAGTGACTCTTTTAGAACTGACCTCTTAATTTGGGCTGTAGGTTTATTACAAAGTGTCCGATATTAATGCAGCTTGCAGTAAACATCCATGATGAATGAAAATTTAATGGCCCGTCCCGCTTTTTTATGTGCAACGCCGAAAAAAATATAAATAAGAAATAACCAAAGCTGCGAAATCCTATACAGGAGGGATGGTTTGTGCCTATATAGCATTGCTAAAAATATGGTTACCATGTTGCATGCCAAACATGACTAGTGAAGGTTTGTAAATGTTATAAATGTTTATAATCCCTGACACTACAGCATGTGTTGAAACTGACCACCCTCCTGGGGGAGGCATAGCTGAACTCGCCGCTCCATATTGGCTGCAACACTCTTCAATGTGTCGGCAATGATGTCTGCGATTTCTCTAAAGATGTAGGCCTTTAATTCGTCCAGTGCCCGTGGTTTATCGCAATAGGCAGCACCCTTCTGGAATTCCCCACTGGAAGAACCTGGGGACGATAGATCTGGTGACCTCGGAGGCCTATCCTATAAGGAATTTCGCGGAATGTCGCAGTTTTTATTGTTTCTGATTTATTGTTTTTTTCAGCGCCGAACATAAAATCTAGGGTAGAGCCATTATTCGATTTTCGTCCTTCCTGAATCTTTTACAGCAAACTGCAATAAAATCGAACATTTTGTAACAAAACCACTGTCCAATGAATGATGTCAGTTCTAAGAGAATCACCCTGTAAATTCAGCGAGCATTAGGAAAAATATGCTGGAGACAGTTGCATTGTTAACAGCTCGTGTGTTGTACAGGGAGAGAGACATGATAAACAACTTTGTGGGGTGTAGTTACGGAGAGGCGTTTGGCCCAGGATGACTGGCGCTACGGCCTTATCTTCGACTCTCGCGACCGGCCTTAGCTGATTTACTAAAATGATGGGAAAGTTCGACCCATTCGCGATAATTTTCGAAGCACTCCAAAACTCAATTTGGTCATGTATATCTTTCATCTGAACGATTATTAGTCATTACCACACATAACGCATGTATGTTTGCTCCTCAGTTGCTTTACTGTAGCGCAATTATTTTGTCGTTTAAGCAGTAAAGTGCTGGCATTGATTTCCTTGCAATGTATACATTTCTCGTACTGCAATCCCCCTTCTCCCTATTAACACGAGTACTCCCACGGAAAGCGCGAGGTATGTTTAAATAGGTAGGGAAATAGGTTAGGTTAACATAACGTAAAACTATTCTGTGCGGTTTTCATTACGTTTCGTTCTGAGGTTCAATATTTTCAATCTCCGGCGCATCCACAGGTGCGATGCAAAACGAAAAGGTGCGCTAGTTGGTACTGGTTCATGCTTATTTCATAAAAGCAATAAGCGCTCGCATTGTGCTCTTTCTTGTTCCTGTAGTTTTAGCGCTTTTAAGATATAAGTACGAACACAGGTGTTACGCCGCCATGTTTTCTGAACCCGATAAAATGTTCTTGTTCCTTGCACGAATTTCATTATTCTTGCTTCGCAGACATGTACGCTATAATATAATATTGTTATCTACCCACCTGTCTTTTTTTTTGAGTGAATGAACATTAATCCATTCAGAGAGCCAGCACGGTGATAACCGCTGTACTGAATGTAGAGCTAGCATGAGTGTTGTGCCTCTTTAGAACACTTTCTAGTCGCCCGATAGAAGTACTCATGACACTATCGAGAAGCGTTACTTCTTTATTTGCCGTTGTTATTCAATAATCATGCTCACTTTATTTCAGGACATACAAAGAACAGATATCGTGCAGTAGGAACTTCGTTGAGGACTGCCTCGATGATGTGTTCAAGGATGCTGCGGTACTAGCGCTGGACTCCTACAAACAGAGCATCGACGAGATCTGCACCACCGGTTCTGAGTTGTACAAAGGTAAGCTGATATACGCTCTGCACTAAAGCTTGCGTATGAAGCCATAGTGCGATTAGTAGAGTGTCAACTCCAGCACAAAAAAAAGAACAGCAATTAATATTCACTCGCAATCCAAGTCGAATTCCACAGCTTGCATGAGTATCTTGTAGCGTTAGCTACACTTGCCTAGCCGGAGCCGATTTCGCGTGGATCCTCATGAGCCGTGCTGGACATGCGCAAGGATCAGTGATGTCACACAGCTGGCTCACTGCTCTCCGCGCACTCTCCGCCACCGCGCTCTCTCCGCCACCGCAAACTCATGCGCTCTCCGCCACAACCGCGCGCGACTCGCCGCTGCTGGTCTGCGCATTCGAGAGGAGTGAAGTCGTAGCCATGGTAGACACATTGGCGCCAGCGCGCGCGCAGCTATTCGTCTTCGCTGTGCAGTCGCCGTCTGACATTGCACTAGAGCGGATTGATAGCGCCTCTGACTGGCGTTTGCAGGTGGGTAACGCCATGGAGAAGGAGAGCGCAAATGCTGCTCAGTAGCGTAGAATAGCCGAGAAGCTTATCTCATCGGATCCCGAAGTAGGTGCCTGGCAATTAGCGGTTCAGCGTACGAAGAATGAACAGAAGAAGGCTAATAACCCTAGACAACCCGGAAAGCTAAGAATAATCAGCTGAACCTTTGCTAACGCTACGTATATCCTGGCGTAGCCGAGCTAAGTCACTGCAATTTTTTATCACAATCATTTGTCGCAACGCCACATCTACATTTGTTTTATTCACTCACCTTTAACGTTACCACTCGATTATTTCTATATTTCTTTGATCTGTTCTGTTAGGTGTTCTATTTTTCAGTACTAACGAATATATCACAAGCCATTATTTTCTGATTATAGAGTGATGTTACTTCATATGATTTTTCAGCGGTTTGATGCATGTATTGAATCACGACAAGGAACATTTTCATCAATTCTGGAGTCTCTGATTTCTCTATGCACGCGCTCAAGCAAGCTTTTTCCAGGTTGGCTACAAAATGCTAGCATTTTTTTTTCAGAATACTCAACATGCTCGCTTCGGCATATTATTTGTGAAAGCACCCATCCAACATTGTCAGCTTAAGGTCTTAAAACATTCGTTGTAAACCATCATCAAAGCTTCTAAACATGGCTGCGAACTATGGGTTAGTAGAACATTTTAGGTTACTTGAGAAACGTACCCATGTCGCGAAAGTGGATTTTGTACAGCAGCGCGTCATTTGTTTTTCTTAAAATAAATTTAAAGGGTCAAATGCTTTTGTGCAAGATTTTATTTCGACTCTGGGTGATCTTTATTTTATTGCTCTATTAAAAAAAATCCGGTAGCTACAAGAATATTACGCCCGTTGCTACTGATCACTCTTTTACAAATATTTGCAAACATTTTGTTTTACATACACAAATTTATCTACATGCCCCAATAACATATACAAAGTCTCGATGCACCTGTCGGAGCATCTGAAGAGGACAAGTTTTCGTATCAGTCTTCAGTTTACATTATATTGCAAAACGTTGAAATTATTTGTAATTAGTCAATTACTGGCATACTGCCGAACAGTGTATCATAAACAAATATGCACGCATTTATAGCAGTTTACCGAATCCTAACATTGGTTTTATTTAACTGAGAAGATCAGATAATAATGTCGAAATTTTGCAGTCTTGCGCAGTCTTCGTACTAGTTGTGCAGAATCACTTTGAAATGCAAATTTTTGTGTTAGTAAATTCGTAGTTTTCGTTTTAAACACAACGAATACACTAAAAACTCTCAATTTGTTTCAAGGAAAAACATTTCTTCATACCGCGGCTTAATGAACTAGCCCACGAGCTAAGGCTTGTTTTTCGTGGTAGAAACTAAATCCTCTTAAGACGAGGACAGAGAAGAGTCTAGAGACGCATGCAGCGCTGAGGTGTCTCAAGCCTATTCACTGTACTCGTATTATGAGCTACTAGGTTCTATCATGTCTTACGAACATACCTAAACAGTCATCCTAATTTTTTTTCGCCCCAGCTCTGCGTTGTTCGGTCAGGGCCACAACTCATGGATTCATGTGTAAAATTTCTTTCGAAGACGCAATCGCGAGTGGTCCAGTCAGAGTCCCGAAAACGCTAGAAAAAATCGAAGGCATGCAAAGAAAAAAATGCTAACAATTGCACGTAAGGCGTAGAAAAATACGTTGTAATTTTGCCTGTGTTCCCCTCTTTACACCAGGACAGTTGTCCACGCTTTCGATGCCTATCAGGTCAACCCAGAAGTATAATGTTTACCGAGTGCAACACTGATGTGTCTCATTCTGCTTCTTACCCAGCGTACCATGAATCCGTCGGCTGCTTGAATTCTGTTGGCACAAAAATCCACGGTTGCGTCAACGATTTCTTTGGCAGTAAGCTGAAGGCCATTTCGAAGGCGCCCAGGGAAGGCTTCTTTGCTTACTTCTGCTGGTGAGTAAATTCACAAGACCTTCTTATGCAGTGTGTGTTCCAAAATATTTGTATAATTGAAACAAGGCTGAACTGTAGTGTTCACTGTCCCTCACTATTCGCTCAAAAAGACACTGTCGTATGGGTCCGATTGATGTAACAGCTGCCAAATATTGTGCGCATACTTTGTCCGAACCTTCTTTTTTTCTGCCTCCAAAACTGACAAGAAGGAGAAAAACATAATCGAGGAGGAATTATTCCGTAGCTGCAATTGTTTAGAGGTGAAACAAATGCAGTAAAACGCTCGCAGAAAGTTGTTTGGGCAAACTGTTTGTGCTGTAATGATTCCTGCGATCTCACTGACGTCTCCAGTTCCCTATGGACGATGTAACAGCAAGACACCGCATGAAAACGCGGCAAACGGAAGACGTCTTGTTGTACAATGGCCACCAAATGATATTTGTTGTATTGGCAGACCTTTACAATATAAAGTTAAACTTGCGTGACGATTCTTTGAGTGAGCTGGTATAGGAGTGTAAATAAAATTAAGCATCTGCGCGGCGAGGAGCAAAAAATACCGCTTCTAATACTCAGCCTCGAACTCCTTCAGAAAATACAGCTCTCAAAGTTGCATCGTAATCTCATGAGCACACGATAACATTTTCAATGCTCTAAAGCGGTTTGTAGTCGCTGACTTAGTAACAGATTATTGTGCAGCAGAATGTACATAACTTGAAAAGTGAAATAAGTTTCTACTAAACTAATGCCGCCAATAAAAATGTTTACTAACGAATATTTATTTTATGGGGATCAAACGGCCCTTACTTTTTGAACAGCACTCGTATTTTTATCCTGTTAATCACACAAGTGCTAGCCGCTACTTTTATCTGCATGATATTAGCAGAAATAGCTGGTTTACAGGACCTTATCTTTTCCACCTCTTTTCTTTTGTCATTTCAGTTCGTATGGTGGCTTGTTCCAATGCCTCGAACCAGCGCTTAATTCTTGTGAGAAAGTTGGAGGCAAAGAGTTCACAGTCAACTTGGTTGAAAAGGTGTTCGGAGATGTTCTGACACCGTTGTGTGGAATCCACGACGGAGGATCAGAGGTGTGCAAGTCGATTCCCAACCTTCCGGCACTGGATCCACGTGATCAGAATTCCAAACATTACATTGAGCTCATAATTGAAGCAGTAGACACGCTCATTGGGCAAAACTAGCAACATACTGTGGCCGAGTCAGGCTTATGTCTTTACGAACAAAAGTAGTCAGAGCCATTCCACTCTGCGAAGGTGGGGGACCAGTAGAGCTGACGGGTTCGCTCCCGTCACTGCTCTCATCGCCATTTTTTATCAGCGCGCTGCTCCTCGGGCGTTCTCACATATGTGTGGCTGCCCCATACCCGCTGCGGACGACCACTATAACGTAGCGCCTCAACTAGAGTGACGTGCGAGACGCCTAATGACTGGTTTTGATCTTGTTATTGCATTGGCCCTTTCACCACTCCCAAAGACCACCATGGATTTTACCAGTTTAAGCTTTGGAAGACACATTTTAAGGATTAACACCTCTGGTGCCCTCTAGGAAGTAGTAGAACTAATGCATTCAAGTTAGTTGTTTGCACTGCTCGGTAAAGAGCACTAGCTGTTTTTGCATACGGACCGCGACACGAAGAAATCAAAGAGGTGTGCCATATGCAGATCTGCTGTAACAGCGTGACAGACCTTGTTCTTTTGGTGTGTTAGAATGTGCTGTATTTTTTTTCATTGCAGCTTTATTTTGTCATTACGAGTCTGCGGTTTCAAATAAACAGAATTGTATGCTCGTGGTAAGATTCTTACACTGTCGTGTAATTCTAGCGAGAAGGCTCGGAGCCAATGACTCTGAGCACCAAACTAAGTGAACATTGTCATTTTTGTTATCACTTCACATGCACACATAAACACAGCAGGACACACAGGAAATAGGGAGGGAGCAAGCTGGCAACTGCCACCTAAAGTCCCTATACCTTCGGAAAAGTACAGCTTTCTCTTGATCTACGCCGCTTCCTCCTGTCCACGCCTCTGATAGGGCGACTGCGGTCACGTGGTAGCGCGCGCCCTCTTTCTCGGTATTTTGTCTCCTTCGACTCTCGGCGCCATGTTGAACGCTCCGACGTGCCATGTGCTGTGTGTTCGCCCCATGTGAAGTGCACGAAGTTTGAAGCGTACGTGTGCGTCTCGCTCATATTGTCGCGATGCCGGGTTGCTGTGCGTTTGGCTGCCATAACCGTGACACCCATGGGAAAAAGGTTTTTTGCATTCCGTGCGGAAAAGAAAATGCAGGTCGTCGCAAAATCTGGCTCCACAGAATCGTTCGAGCAAACTTCGAGCCGAGATCGGCGCGGCTTTGTGAGGTAAGTGCTCGTGCGTTTTTGCTCTTGACAGGCGTCTTGCTTTGCCGTGTGAGATATGTGGTGTATTACTTACTCAATGTCACGCGAAATTTCGTGTTATTTGTCATGCACCAAGGCAGTCACTTTCTCGAGAAAGTGACTGTCTTGAACACCACATGGTCGAAATTTTCGGAGGCCTCCACTACGGCGTGCCTCCTGATCATATCACGGTTTTGGCACGTAAAACCCCGCATATTAATAACTCTGCAAGAACGAATGTCGTTCACTAGAACACTAGGTTGTGTTCCACATATTCTACTAACCTTTCACTGTGATGTGCGGATGGAAGGGCGAAGACGGAGCGAGCGTCGGAATGAAAGTGCGATAGCAAAAAAAAAAACCTAGCGCGCAGGATTTATCGAAAGCAGTGCATTTGCGTGCAGCTCCTCCATCATATTGTCTAATTTGGCGAACCACTTCTGGGTGACAGTCAGAACTTTTTGCAAACTCGAAACATGAGCGGGGCTTTAGTTCAGCGGACCGCGGCTCATCGGCCGGCGTATCATCATGAATTATCGCGTCACAGATTTAGCGCATACGTTTCAACACGCTGCGGTAGTTGCAGCAGATGCCTGTTTGACGCGCAGCAGATCAAAGCAATAAATTTAAAATTTCGATTAAAGCGCAGCCATGCGCTTATTTTAATAAACGTTCATTCATGTTTAGAACGTTCGCCGACGCTTATGGTGTTTTGCTGCTGTGATAAGATTTGCACCTAACTTGAGTAAAGTGCGTTGGGGGGCTAGTTGGTATGACATAGAATGGTAAAAAACTGCGCGGTTGACGGAACACAAGAAGTAGTACACAGGACGAGCGCAGACTAACAACTGAATTTATTGAAGCAAAAATCTTCCACTTCACAAAACCACGATATGATTATGAGGCATACCGTAGTGTAGGGCTCCAGAAATGAAATTTTGACCATCTGGTGTTGTTTAACGTGCACTGACGTCGCACAGTACGCGGGCCTCTAGCATTTCACCTCTATCGAATTGCAACCGCTGTAAGGGAATTAGATGGTGCGCACACCTACACCAACTGAGAAAATGAACGCAGAAATAATAGAGTCATTACACACAGCCGTATGCGAGACATGGCACGCGACCACGGCTGGACTAGAAAAGCTGTGGCTGAAGTGGCAGCGCCAGCGCGCAATCGGCCTGAAAGCTTCACGCGTCCGCGTGGCGCGTTCGAGGGGGCGCCGCCGTCGCGCGCGAGAGCGCGCAGGAGAGGAGGCGGCGGAGGGGAGAGCAGATGGCGGTACTTTTATGAAGTATAGGGGCTTTACTGCCACCTGGAGGGGTACTACTTTTGCCTACTCCATCTGGGGGATTGAATAATGAAGACAGGATAAATGATAAAGGATCGAAAGAAATCAGGAGAATAAACAAATTACGCAGCCGCCGTCAAAAGTAGTAACACGAAAAAAAGAAAATGTCTGTAAACGCGAGGCCATATCGGTTTTGTTCATGAGCGTTAAGAGGGCTGGATGGGCCTGGTCACGTCGAGCAGCACACCCTGTCGGGAAGAGGCAATCATCAACGGTCGCACGCTTAAGTCCACTGAGTCTACAGTCCTTGACATAGGCGTATCTACCGGGGGGGGGGGGGGGCAAGGGGGGCGCTAGCCCCCCCACTGAGAAATGTTAGGGGGGCGGAACTACCCCCCCCCCCATTTTGGATACGTGGTTATTGTCGGCTGCATACTGGGAAACAAACAAGTCAGGCAAAGTTTTACTTGAACGCAGCAATAACGTAATTATGTAATAAAATTTATCCTGCAATTCCGCCGTGACGACTGTCCTCGGTGTGCCATGACCACGCACTGCAGGCTACCTGCGGTGCGGGCTGCCTATTCCACGCTTGCGTGCCTTGCGCTCGAGCATCGCAGAGTAGGCTATCGCTCAGCACGGGCTCTATAATATTACAGCAATCTCTCATAATTTTATTTTGTTTTGCCTGGCCTGAAATTTAAGTAATCAGCGACGCAAATATGGTTGGGAACCAGTAAACGTTTTATAGCCCGATCAACCGCTCTCCTTTTCCAGGAAATTCAGTTTCCTTGAAAACGAATAGCATCGCCACTGCTCCATATCCAAGCTGCTGTGAGTTGATGAGTGTGCAGAGGTGTCCAGTATTTTAGTTGTACCTAGCCAGGACAGCTAAAGTAGATTCCCACTTTAGTCTCCGATTATCCTGCTTCACTTGGCCTATCATATGGTAGCCTGCAGCGATCGCGGTGGCTTGTAACAAGACCGTGGACTCGAGCACATTGAGAAGCCCAGCTTTCAAGTTTGCACCGTAACTTGATCTACCTCACCAGGGAGATGATCAGCGTCCACGGTTTTCTGGACTAAAAAGGCTGCCCACCTGCAAAGGACTGTGTCTGCTCTTAATGACGTTTCTTTCTCTCTCTACCTCTTTTTCATCAACGATAAGTTCACAGTAGTGATGTAGAACTATCGGTAAATTGACTATCGATAGTATCGATAGTTTATTTGAAACTATCGATAGTGTAAACACACTATCGATAGTAGAGCTATCGATGAACTATCGATACTGCAATCGATAGTACCATCGGTAATATTACGAGCGATAATACACTCTTAGAAACAAGTGAGTAAACAGTTGGTAAATGCATGCATTTACTAGTATCGAGCGTATTTTGTAATCCTCGCGACATCCCTTTACTACCCTGCAGCTAGTGACGCTGGTGAACTTTGCCGTTACTAAACGAGGAGCTTTCGTAGTGTCTTTAAGTATACTACTAAAACACCTATGTTGCCAGATGCTTCATAGATGCCGTATTTTATTATGCCGTAATGTGACAGTTTTATGAAAGATTTAGGCAAAACTTCAATTTTCTAGATTACGTTGGAACAACAGTATCTTGACACGTGACGGCATGCATGTGTACATAGAGTAGGATACAGTACACTGGGTAAAAAAATAATCATTTATCTTTTTAAATTCTATGACTGCTAACCAGCACAGCGTGTGCTATTCAAAAGTAGGCATGTAAATAGCCGTCAAGCTGCTGTTACAGTAGATGCGCGTGCCTAGAAACCTTGATATTATGTGTGTGCTTGTCTATGTTCTCGCTTACAATCCGTTCATGCCTCAGTCTAGGCTGTTATGATGCATACTTACGGTGGTAGTTAATTAAATAAATTAGCTGTTGTTCACTGGTGCAACAAGCCGTGCCATTTTTTTTTATTTCGCCTTATACATGCTTTTGCGGTACAATCAACGTGATATGCCCACGCACATATGAACGAAATAGGCGTAAACCTCTACTTGGCTAATTGTAGTCCGCTAGTTTAGTACGGTAAATAAGTTGCTGGTGCAGTTACTAACAATTTAGTAACAGACTAGGCATTCGAGTTACTACAATTCATTTACTGCCAAGGTAGCGAATTTAACTAACCTGCATGTTACTATTAGAATTTTGTTAGTCAATATGCCTGCCTTTTTTTTTTCTAAGAGTGTACTATCGGTAGTGGTGTGCATAATAATGCTGTTACTGGCCGGCGAGATTGCCAAAAACATCTGCGATAGCTTACTATCAGTACTATCAGCAATACTCAGTTCGTTTGATTTATGAGCAATTTTTGGCGAGAGAAATATATTATTTCCATAGTGAAAATGGCGGAATATGTCGATCAATAAATTATTGTTCAATACCAGCCAGTTATACATTAGAATTGACAAACTCACCTCTTGAATTTTTTTTAGGGGCCTAGCTCCTGATGCCGCGGGTCTGTCCATCCTCTGTTTGTTTGTAGGAGCCACCTCTATTTTGTGAGAAGCGCACGTTCTGGTATGCAGTAGTAGAAGAAGACGACGTTGACGAGTGACACTCTCGTTTTTGCGTGTTCGCCTGTGTGGCGTTCTTTCTTCTTTACTACGTCTCGTGTTTTCAACGACGCCCGAAGACAACATTTCTGAAGTAGATGTAGATGTAGATGTAGATCCTGTACAGCTGGCTCACACCCACTCAGGGGGATTGGCCAAGAATCGGGTAGCTTAAAAAAATTATTTAAAAACTAGTAATGAGAACAATTGCCTATTTTGTTTAACAAAAATATTTTTTACAAGTTAATTTTGTGAGAATAATAATTGAAACAATCGGAAAGAAAAGGTGGGTGGAAATCATTTTCATCAAATAAGAAATACCTAAATATAGAAACGAATCTTGCTGTACTTTGCTTCTGGTTAACTATGCAACTTTTGAACTGTGGTTATTGTTTAAATCTCTTTGACTGAAGTAACGCGCCATGAGGCTCCCTCTTGGCGCGCTTTCTCTTTCACTCGGATTCGCCGGATTTAAGACAAGGCTACAGAGACCCACCCACGAGATAGCCGTTAACTTTGCAGTGGTCGAACGTCTTGGCAAAAGATTGCCGTTCCCTTATGTTTTCTTTACTTGTTGTTGCCTTCTGTAGTTTCCCGCCTACCATTTATGCCTAGCTGGTTTTATGTCAAGCTTGTGGACGGTGTGGAACGGGACCCCATACTTACTGCGGTGGATGTTCTCTGTCTTACCGAGACGTGGAACGCCAAAAGACCGTATATCGAAGGATACGTTCCAGTCGTGTGCATCGATGATGCAGAGCGTCCTGCAGGCGGTGTGGCCGTATACGTCAAAAAACAGAAAAGGCACAAGATCTGAAACTACTACCAACGACACAGAGCCACAACAGTTAATATGCTGCCATCGATTTTGATGGATGCATCATCATGACCATGTACCTTGCACCCAATCTGTCGAGTGGGAATATCAAGACATTCATTGACCCGGCATTGTGTAATTATGACAAGTACAAGAATAGGCCATTTGTGTTAGTTGGTGACCTGAATGTCGATATTACCGAAAAGAACAATGAGTGGTTAATACAACATATGGCAGCCAAATATACTCTCACGTGCACGTCCCTTGATCGTTTGAAACATACGACCATCCAAGGGACGTGTATAGACCTGTTATTATCAAATTTCCAATTGCAACCCGTACAGGAACCGCTATCCCTCCATTTCAAGGACCATAAAGCCGTGATAATGAAGGGACAACGCAAGTCAAGCATCATCTAATAAGGAAAAATAAAAGTTTGATGTTTGTAATATACACACAGTGTTTCTCACTCTTTATATGATGATTTATGGGACGTTACACAGAAGATTCACGGTTTACTGATGATTCCCTCCGGAGCGTCGCCCCACTCATCATCATTCGCCACGTGGATATGCTGTGATTTTGAATTTTGAAATCATAAAAAGCAATATAAATTGGAAGCCGCGCAGTTCCGCCATATGTAACGGCTTCCTTTCCGCTACAGCTGAACAGTTTTAACCTATATATCATAAGTCAGCCAAGCATTCTGGTGAAGCAACACAATCATGTAAAATTTCCTGTCCTTCAGCCTGCTCCTCCTGCTCAACTATATGCCACGCACTCGGGGAACCAAGATTATGCTTCAATGAGTTCGCGCGGTTGATTTCATACTATCGATAGTGTTATCGAATTTACTATCAATAGCACTATTGATAGTTCTTTCTCACCATGGATAGTTCGATAGTGACTCAGCTATCGATAGCACTGATAGTACCATCGGTAGTTCTGCATCACTAGTTCACAGAGAGTTGTACACGTGCAAAAACAGCTCAACATCGTTGTAATACAACTGAAAGTATCTATTATACACATATGAATCCATCTCGCCCGCTGCTATAAGCAGTCGCTGCCAATGTGGTTGGCTGGCAGCCTTCTTAAATTACGTTCATAAAGAGACATTGTCTTGCTATTTCGAAAAAAAAAATGAGTTATTGTGCACACTTCATTTTAACGCCGCGAATTTTCGCAGACTTGTGACGTCGCGTAGAGGCGATTTTATGACACACTGACAATTTTTTAGGAATAGAGATGGACCAATGACAAACAATACGCCGTATTGAAAATAGTTCAGTATTATAATTTTTTACGCAGTCATGCGTAATTGGTAATTACGCGGTCGATCACTTACGCGTCATTTGTTGCGTCGTTTTACGAGCAGGTGCTCTGAGCATGACCCAGAAATTTTCGACCAATCATTAACAGCTAACGACCTATACGGAAGGAAACAATGCGGGGTAGTTTAACGTTATAATCGCCCACATTTTTTTCTAGGCAAGTCTGATCTTACACAGTTTGCGTACGTAGGCTATTTACTTGGAGGAACCGGAGGGGAGGAGTAAAGGGCCACTTCACCGCTTTTCCGTCCACCCCTCACCCAAGCTGGGAAAAGTAGGAGGGAAAGGAACGACACCTACCATATAAATGCGTAGTCATTTATAATCTTATAACCATACGCGACCGGCTCAATGTGATTTTCTTAAAGGGCACAAACATTGTGGCCTCGCGTTTTTTTTTTTTTGCTGCATTGTGTTGCTGGGGGCCTGTGAGTCATAACACGGCACGTCGTTTGCTGCAGAGCGCGACAGATAATTATTTACAAGCTCCTCATTACCAGCCAGTGTCAGTTTCGGCTTGAAAAACGACAGGCGCCAGGTGCAACTATCATCATCTAGCGGGCGCTGCGCTCGATCACGTCAGCACACAGAATTGTGACGCACTTCCGCGCGGTTCGGGAGCAGTCGCTGAAGGCTGCTGGAGCGGAGCGAACGCGGCAAAAAAAAAAAGGGGGGGCGGTGCTATCACGTCATCAGAACTTGTTGCAGCGTGGTCACGTGATGGAAGTAGGGGGGTCACCGAGGTATACCGAGGGTCACCCTTGAATGTGTCAATAGTGCGAGGGTGTAGGTCGCTCACGCAAACTTCAAATTCATTTAAAATACCTTCCAAGCTATATTCGCTGTCATTATTTTGCAGATGATATACGCATGTTCATGAGAATCGATCCCGCAGGCTATCTCGGCCGCGAAATTTTGTGTCAGTACCCCTTGAAGTATTAATCGACTGAACTTGGTCTTCTTCTTAAAGACTTTATATTAGAGGGCTCTAACAGTAAAGAAATTGGCACTCGTGTAGCGGTGAAAGAGCGAGGCATTCACCAGTGGGATCATCTCTTGGGGCAAAGGCGCGAGCGCTGATCGCGAGCTGTGGTTGCAGATCCTGCTTGTTTCTACAGTCATGGCAGGTTCTTCATACTCATCGTATCTACAATGCCATACTATGACTGGGAAGTTTGCTGATGCAATTCTCAGATGATCGGGTTAAATTTGGGTGTACTTTTTAAACTTCACGGTAATATTTCCAAAATGTTATTAAACACTGCTGTGTTGTCGCGCTATAGGGCGGCCCAGCCTGCACAACCTCTGTATATATATATATATATATATATCTCTCTCTCTCTCTCTCTCTCTCTCTCTATATATATATATATATATATATATATATATATATATATATATATATATGCATATATATATATATATATATATATATATATATATATATATATATATATATATATATATATATATATATATATATATATATATATATATATATATATAGCGCTAGCCGTTGGATCGTGTCTGTCATTCGCGTCTTGCTGTTCCGGTGTTCTTGCCCCTACAACGCCTATAGTGCGTGACAAACTGGTGGTGGGGCGGGGTAATCTATGCACCGTACCCCTCCGAGCAGCAAGATCTCAAGCATCGTGCCGGTGGTTACTCCTGTGCACCGCGCCAGCAGAAGGATTCGAGGACAAGCCCCTGAGTTTGGACTGCTCCCAGACAACATGGCGGCTCCAACCATCCCAACCGACCCCAACCAAACCGGTACGGAAGGCACAACGCCGCTTCATTGTACTTTGCTCAATCCTCGAACGTCAAATCCCTTCCATGGCGCTCCACCTGAGGACGTGGAAGATTAGCTTGTTCACTACGACTTTGTTGCCGTGCACAACAAATGGGACAACGCAGACAAGCTGCGGCACGTCTATTTCAGTCTCCTGGATGGCGCGCGTGTTTGGTACGAGAACCATGCCGGCATCTTAACATCTTGGGAAGTCTTCTTGAGACTTATGCCAACCCCGATCGTCGGGAGCGAGCTGAGCGTGATCTCCAGTCCCGCATACAAATGCCAAACGAGGGAGTTGCAATGTATGTCGAGGACATGACGCGTCTTTTCCGACGAGCCTACCCGAACATGGCAGAAGAGAAAAAGGTGCGGTACCTCATGCGCGGGGTGAAAGAGCAGCTGTTCGGTGGGCTTGCGCGCAGTCCGCCCAAGACTGTGTCAGAACTTCTTTCTGAAGCCGTGGCCATCGAGAACACTCTTCGGCACCGGGCCTCATCATACGAACGACAAGTCAACGCTGCCTCAACTACGGACTGCTTGGGAGCTTTCGGTGGCCACATGGATTTCTTCCGAGAGCTCATACGCTCAGTAATACTCAAAGAACTTCAGAAGCTGTCAGTACCCTCACCGCCCACTATCTCTTCTTTGTCCAGTGTTGTCCGAGATGAAGTCCAACATGCCCTAAGAGAGCCTTCTTTTATGGGAGAACCTCAGCCACGGAGTGACTTTCCCCGGATGTCGTATGCTGAAGCTTTGAGGCAACCGGTCACACCTGCAATGCCGCTTCACACCGCGGCCCCAGCCATGCTGCAGACAGTCCAAGCGGCCCCGTACTGCAACGACCATCGACTGACCCTGCGGAAATCAGACGTATGGCGTGCACCAGATCGGCGTCCTCTCTGCTTCCACTGTGGCGAAGCTCGGCATGTATACCGGCAGTGCACCTACCGGGAGCTTGACCTCCGCGGATTTTCGGCGAACTCACCGCAACCTTGCTTCGGCCAGCGGCCCCCTGAAATCGAAGACTACGTTGCCCAGCAGCGTGGATCCACGTCATCCCCGCACCAACCTCGCTCCCCATCACCGCGGCGGTTTTCCCCTAGTCCCCGTAGCTATTCGAGCGTGGTGCAGGGTCGGTCACCCAGCCCACGCCGGTAAAACTAACCACAGCGACCTTCGGGGGCAAGGCCGCTCAGACTGGATATGCTCAAGGCCCCTCATCGACGCTTACGCGAACCGACGATCCACCACGACGACATCACCGACTGATTCCGGAAAGGTTTCCTTGGACATTCCAGTACTGCTCGACGGTCGCAAAGTCGGTGCTTTAGTGGATACGTGTGCGGGCTATTCTATCATTAGCGAAAAACTGGCCGCCCTTCTGAAGAAGGTGACGACGCATTGGAACCGAACGCCAATTCGTACTGCTGGCGGTCATATCGTCACACCGCTCGGCGTTTGCACGGGACGAATATAGATTCGCGGTTGTACCTTTGTTGTAAGCTTGAGCGTTCTCCGTCAGTGTTCTCGAGACCTAATAATTGGAATGGAATTTCTCAGAGAGCATGGTGCTATCATCGACAATCGACAACGCCTCGTCACATTCTCGACAAAGAGCGCCACAGCAGCGAACGACACTAGCCACAATCGAGTATGTCTGCGTGTAATAGACGACGCTGTCACGATGCCACCGCGTGCAAGTGTCGTGGTTAAAGTGGCGTGCGACGGATTAGCACACGGCGAAGTGGTAGCGGAAAGCAATCGTTCCCTACTCCTTTCCCAAGGTGTCTGCGTAGCACGAAGCCTGGTTGACCTTCGTGAAGGCCACTGAGAGGTTCTTGTCACAAACTTCAGCTACACCCACCGGCACCTTTTCCCCGGTACAGTCTTCGCCTACGCCGACCCAGTAGCCGATGTCACTGAGTGTTTTCCTTCCGAAGCGATCGACACTGCTGAAGCACCTCTCCGCGGAGTAGACATAAGTCCCACTCTTCCTGGCGAAAACAAACAAAGCCTGCGCGACCTGTTGCTGGAGTTCCACACTTGCTTTGCACGTTCGTCTAAGACACGTCAGACATCAATTACAAAACACCGTATCATCACCTACGACGACGCGCACCCTACACGGCAGCAGCCTTACCGTGTTTCACCAACTGAACGACGCGCGATTCAAACGCAGGTGAAGGAAATGCTTCAAGACGGCGTAATACAGCCCTCAAGGAGCCCGTGGTCATCGCATGTCGTCCTGGTGAAAAAGAAGGACGGCACCCTTCGGTTTTGCATCGATTACAGGAAGCTGAATAACGTCACAAAGAAAGACGAGTACTTGTTGCCTCGGGTCGACGATTCTCTAGACAGGCTCAGGCACGCAAAGTACTTCTCCTCAATCGACCTGAAAAGTGGCTATTGGCAAATAGAGGTCGATGAGCGGGACCGCGAAAAAACTGCTTTTGTAACTCCGGACGTAACTCCGGACGGCCTTTACGAATTTCGAGTGCTCCCTTTCGGCCTCTGTTCCGCTCCGGCCACATCCCAACGAATGATGGATACCGTTCTCGCTGACCTCAAGTGGAAAAGCTGCCTTGTCTACCTGGAGGATGTCTTTGTCTTTTCGGGAACGTTTGACGAGCACCTCGTCGAATGGCTTCGGAGTGTTCTCGAAGCCATTCGATCGGCTGACCTCACCTTCAAGCCTGAGAAATGCCATTTCGGCTACGAAGAGCTTAAGTTCCTCGGTCACGTTGTGAGTGCTGCTGGTGTTCGGCCTGATCCCGAGAAGACTGCTGCCGTGGCTGCTTTTCCAGCCCCGACGGACACGAAAAGTCTTCGACGATTTCTGAGTCTGAGAGCGTATTTTCGCCGCTTTATCGAATAGTTCTGTAAGATTGCGGAGCCACTAATCAGACTTACACGTGACGACACACCATTTCTATGGGCTGAAGAACAATCGACTGCCTTTGCGGAACTGCAACATAGATTGTCTTCTCCTCCTGTACTTGGCCATTTCGATGAGGACGCTGATACAGAGGTACGCACTGACGCCAGCAACATTGGTCTCGGAGCTATCTTGGTGCAAACTCAAGATGGGACCGAAAGAGTTATCGCCTACGCGAGCCGCGCTTTGTCACGAGCCGAGATCAACTATTCAACGTCAGAGAAGGAGTGCCTCGCGGTAATATGGGCTATTACGCAGTTTAGGCCTTATCTCTACGGGCGCCCATTTAAGGTTGTGGCTGATCATCACTCTTTATGCTGGTTGGCTAACCTCCGAGACCCTTCTGGCCGATTAGCAAGATGGAGCCTGCGACTTCAGGAATTCGACATAACCACCGTATACAAGAAGAGGAACACGACACAGGCGCTAACTTCCAACATAATGTTTATTACCACCGCACGCTCGCCTATATCACCAAAAGAATAACATCACATGACATGTATGATGCGCACAAAAATTAATTTCTTAGAAAATACAATTCCTTATCACTGAGCCGAGATGCACATTATACATGTCATGGGATGTTGTTCTTTTGGTGATATAGCCGAGCGTGCGGTGGTAATAAACATTATGTTGGAAGTTAACGCCTGTGTCGTGTGTCCTCTTCTTGTGTCCCCGTTTCTTAGCGCTATTTTCAGTCATCACAATGCACCAACAAGCCCAAATTTCGACAGTGCATCGTATACAAGTCAGGTAGAAAGCATGAAGATGCCGACGCGCTATCACGAGCCCCTCTCGGAACAGAAAGTGCAGCCGCAGAAGACGACAGCGCCTTCCTGGGGACTCTCAGCGGGGCGGATCTGATCGCTAAACAACGAACGTACGCTGAGTTAAGGCTCATCATTGATCATTTAGAAGGTGGCACCGCGTCAATCCCTCGTCCTATTTCGCGAACGTTTCCGTCATTTTGCTTACGAGAGGCCATATTATTCAAAAGAAACACCGTTGTCGGCAGCAGATCTCATCTTCTAGTCATGCCTCAAGGCCTTCGCGATGACATCCTGTTAGCTTGCCACGACGAGCCGACATCTGGCCATCTGGACCACTCGAGGACTCTTGATCGGGTGCGACAACAATATTACTGGCCTAAACTGGCTGCTTGCGTCAAGCGCTACGTGAAAGGATGCCGTGAATGTCAGCGTCGCAAGTCGCCACCTTTAAAACCTGCAGGCCTCCTACAAACCATCGACCCACCGCGTGCGCCGTTTGATCAGGTTGGAATGGACCTCGTTGGGCCGTTTCCTTTGTCGTACTCCGGAAACAAGTGGATCATTGTCGCAACTGATTACTTGACCCTTTACGCTGAGACGAAGGCACTGCCACGCGGGACAGCATCCGAAGTCGCCCTGTTTTTCATGCATTACATTGTGCTTCGTCACGGCGCCCCGTCATTCATAATCACTGACCGAGGGACAGCGTTTACGGCAAAGCTCTTGGACGACATCTTCAAGCTCAGTTACACAAACCACCGGAAGACCACTGCATACCACCCTCAGGCTAATGGTTTGACAGAAAGGCTAAACAAAACGCTGGCGGACATGATCTCTATGTACGTGGATGTGCAGCATAAAACGTGGGACGAAATCCTACCGTACGTAACGTTTGCGTACAACACCGCAACGCAGGAAACGACTCGATTCACGCCATTCCGCCTCGTTTATGTTCGAAATGTTCAATCCATGCTAGACGCCATGATTCCTTATGACGACACCTCCCAGCACGAGCAGTTAGCTCCTGACGTCGAAGATTACATTCAGCGCGCAGAGGAAGTGCGTCAACTGGCCCGCGTGCACATAAGAACGCAGCAGTGTGCAGATGCACGAAGGTACCACATCCACCATTGACAAGTTACCTATGAACCTGGTGACCAAGTTTGGGTTTGGACTCCCATTAGACGGCGAGGTCTCAGCGAGAAACTCCTGAGCAAGTACTTCGGACCTTACAATGTACTAAGGCGTGTGAGCGAAGTTGACTATGAAGTTATCCCAGACGGAGGCTCAGCATCGTCCCAACGCCGTGTATCGCGCAAAGAGGTTGCACATGTTGTACGCCTAAAACTATATTTTACGCGGTGATTATTTTCGGTGACTATTTTCGCCGTGCAGCAAACTTTCTTTTCCCTTTGACGTTGCCGATTAGCTCTCCAAAGAACTGTAAACAGCGTTTTTTTGCCTTTATTGCGAACCATAGACTTCGTTTTCTTTCGCGTGCATCTTCGCTATGTGTCATAACGTATTTCTTTCATTTTTTTTCTCTTGTTCATTTTTTTTTTCTTATCGGCCTCTTCAGTGTATCTCTTGTGTGTCAGCATCGAGTCGATGCTCCGTTGGGAGGGGGAATAATGCCACCTGGTGTTGTGAGCCAGCATACCGTGGCAAGCCAAAAAAGGCGAAGAAGAGGAAGGCGAGGAGCGCTAGCCGTTGGATCGTGTCTGTCACTCGCGTCTTGCTGTTCTGGTGTTCTTTCCCCTACAACGCCTATAGTGCGTGACAATATATACATATATATGCGGACAGAGTGAGCGACGCCTGCCCCCCCACTCGCGAACGAGTTGGTACGCCACTACTTGTGTACTTGGGTGGCGATGTTCCCCCGTCACCTCTTGTCTCGGCTACTTGCGCGTCTTACCGTACGCGAGTGTGTGCCACAGACCGGTATGTGTTTCAGTGCAGTTAGTCCCCTCATTTATCGACAAAGTCGCCACGCAGGTCACGGGTTCGATGCCGGGCGCGGCGGTCGCATTTCGATGGAGACGAAATGCTAGAGGCCCGTGTGCTGTGCGATGACAGTGCACGCTAAAGAACACCGGATGGTTGAAATTTCCGGTGCCTTCCACTACGGCGACCTTCATTATCATTGCGTGGTTTTGGGGCGCTAAAACACATGTTATTATCACAGCCGCTTCGCACGAGCGCTCACCGACCTGCTGTTTAAGAAGCACCAATTAGACGCGGTAGTTGACCCCGCGATCTCGCCTGAGGCCCTGGGAGTGAGCTCAGGCACGTTCCAGGAGGAACGTTGGCGACGGCCCAAGGTTACCGGTTGCGTACAGGCACATACGTTCGCGATGGCATGTGAGCATAATACGAATGCGGGAAATAGGACGCGATGGCTGATGTCTCGATGCTGAGCACGAAATCCGCCGCGGAGCGTGCAGGATTTCTGCTTCATTGACGTGACTGTGCTCGTCTAGTTGGACGAAGTAGAATGATCAATCGCGGAATGCGCTCGCAGTTTTCAGTGTTATTCCTTGTGCTATCCGATAATTACGAGCGCCCCTTATACATTTTTCGTCCAGCTAAACCAAATGCAGATTGTTATATTTCTTCAAAGTTTTCAGCTCTATTCCAAAGAAATATATGTTTCTAAGCATTACATATTTCTTTTGTTAACATTAAATTCGAAGGGTTTGCCGGCTAAAATAAGCCTAATAACAGCAACAAAAATGTCGATTGTTGGAATTACGGTTCTTAAAATACCTGTCATATCTTTCTTTGCCATGTATAACCCTCTTTAGAGAGTCACGTGGACTGTTTTTAGGAGAGTCGTGAGACACACGACTGTACAAAATATACTTAGCGTGCCTTTTGTAGAGTTAGCTACACTTGCCTAGCCGGAGCCGATTTCGCGTGGAGCGTCATGAGCCGTGCTGCGCATGCGCGAGGATCAGTGACGTCACACAGTTGGGTCACCGAAGCTGTCATCTCGCGCGCTCTCCGACACAGCCGCGCGCGGCTCGCCCCCTCTGATCTGCGCGTTCGGGAGGAGTGGCGTCGTAGGCGCGGCAGACAGGATGGCGCCGGCGCGGGCGCAGACTCCGCCACCGCCGCGCGCGGCTCGCCGCTGCTGGTCTGCGCCGCATTCGAGAGGAGTGACGTCGTAGCCATACACATAGTGGCGCCGGCGCGCGCGCAGCTGTTCGCCTTCGCTGTGCAGTCACCGTCTGACGCTGCGCTGGGGCCGCTTGATAGCGCCTCTGGACTGGCGTTTGCAGCTGGGTAACACCATGGAGAAGGACAGCGCAAATGCTGCTCGACGGCTCAGAAGAGCCGAGAAGCTTATTTCATCGGATCCCGAATTAGTTGCCTGGCAATTAGCGGTTCAGCGTACGACGAATGAACAGAAGTCCTACATCCCATGACTCTCCTAGAGAGAGTCAGCGTGCCTCTATAAAGAGAGTCATACATGAGTAGCAAAGGGTGAACGGAACCCTTTTTTTCTTAGAGTGTAAACAACGTTGTTAGCGCATTCCATGTAGCGTGTCCGTGAGCTGACCATGATATTTTGTATTTTTTTCTTAAAATGACAGGTGATGCAGGACCGATACGATTTATACGGCGCAGTAAAGACACCTTGGAGGCCTGCGCGTCGCATTACCTTCGTTGACCAACGGGAATTTCGACGCATTTGGGAGGTAGTAAAGAGCGTGTTTCGTTGAAGATCTATAGCGTGTGCTAAAGGACGAAAAGGGAGGGCACGAGGGCTCGCCGTGTCCCGCATTCTCGACCACCACCTGACATTTCGGAGTGCTAAGCTCATCCCCCCACCTCTCTTTTATTACTAGTAACCTTTTATTAGTGGCTTCAGGTTCAACACGCAGAAGTGGTCATGTAATTAACCTTATTCACTAGGCGTGCGCAGGGTTCCCCATCTGGGGGGGGGGGCGAAGGTTCATCGTGGCGTCCCCCCTCCGTATTAAGTCAATGTATGGGGCAGGCTCTGCGCCCCCTCTTCATAGGTGACTAAGGGGGCGGCCGCCCCCTTGCCCCCCTCTGCGCACGCCTATGCTTATTCATTACCTTATTTATTTCAGTACGTTCAAAGAAGAGGCTGCCTGTACCAAAAGGCTCATCAACGACTGTGCTGACGGTGCGTCGAAGGCGGCTGCATTGGTAGCCGTAGAAACGGACAAAGAGAGCTCGACGGCATCCGCCAACGCAAGTTCGAAGCAGTACAAAGCTGAGAGAACCTAAATACGTTAAGCGAATGGACCTGCACCAAGCCGATTTATGGTTTCCATGTTAAGTACAAAAAAAAGGGTTCATTTCGCTCGGTAGGACAAATTCCACGGAGTTGTTTACTACTAGTTTTTTAACAGCGAGGCTGTTTAGCAGGCCGTAATCTGTCCAATGGGAAAGAAGAAACCTCTGGCGGGCATGCTCCATATGAACTGGGCAAGCCGCACTACTGAGTGCAGCAGGTGCGCGCGTTAAACGGAAACAACACTGTGAAAGAGAGAATGAAAGAAAGATAAAAATGTGGACAGAGACAGAAAACGCGATAGAAAAAAAGAGAAAGCGGATAAATAATAGACATAAATAAAGGAAATAAGGGCATAAAAACGTAGAAAATGCAAAGAAAGTCATTACAGAGAGAGAGAAGATGGAAGAACCAGACACCACACAAAAAGGCAGAACAACAGAGAGCAGCAGAGAAAGAGAATAAAAGAAAGAAATAGAGAAAAGCAAAGAAAGAGGGAGATGAGAAAGAACAGAGACAAATAGATAGAAAGAAAGAGGAATTGACAAATAGGAGGGGAATACAGCGCAAGATAAGACAGGGACAGGAATAGAAATAGAAGGAGAGAGATAAAAAGGCAACTAAGAGAAGAAAGATAGAAAGGGCGAGAAAGAACGAAATAGGCAGGATAAGAAAGAAATGAAACGAAACATACAAGCAGAGGGGCAAGAAAACGGAAATAAAGATAAAAGAGAAGATGAAAAACAGAGATATAGAGAAACGAGGATGGCCGCCCCTAGCTCCGCTCTTCCTTCAGGCTTGGCATCACTAGTGCGATGCTGCAATAATATTTTTTCTTAAATACAGCTATGCGTAGTTCTTTGCGACGGTTACAATAGTCGTTGCATGCCGTCCAGACATATTCATACATGTTCTTATTTTATTGGCACAGACAATTTCGATTTCTCTCAATACTAACTTTCTCTCAATACTCACTGTAGGAAAACGTTCGGAGCACGACGGAAACATTTTGGCGCTCGTTATCTTGCAATCGTAGTTAGCTTTGAAACATCTCGAATATTGCTACACAAACGCTGCAACATTCTCCTGGAGATTTGGGACGTTCCTTGTTAACTGTCTAAAAGCCTCGTTAGAAATCACTACTAAATGTTCAGGCTCATGACATAGTCCCTCTTATACTTGACACCAGCATTCGGCCACCTGCCAATCCAGGAACCGTAATAGAACACTTTAGAGCGTCACTGCCATTGCCTCAAGTTTTGCTTGTATGTACAGTATACCCTCAACATTTTCCAGCTATTCTTTCGTCATTTATTGTAGCTGTGACATTTTATATTGTATACAGATGATTTTATGCGGCCGGTATTCATCCACCTAAAACTGGGAGTTAAGATCCGTATGGTTTCATGTAGAGCGGTTAGTCCAGGACATATTTCACGTGAAAAAAAAATAAAACTAAACCAACAGAGCTTAAAGCGGCTTCTCTGGAAACCGGCATTCAATGTTGACAAGCTATATATCATGCAATTATATTGCTGTAAATGTGCTAAGCGGAAGTTCGCGTTCGAAAAACAATTAAGCACTGAGAGAACCGCAACTTGCTTGTACAAATACATGGTAATCACACAAGTGGTCGATTATGTGACAACTGCATTATTATGAGGAAGATAATTCGCATTTAAAGAAAATATAAACTTCACCAAACATGCAAAGATACAGTTAGAATGGGCATCCTCATGTCCGTACAAGGATTCTTAAATACCCGTATACAAAAACACACAAAACCACAAAATTTTGCTTGCCAAACTATGCGCTATCTTAGTGACTCACGATGTTCCGTAACCAGCATTTGTTGCAGCATCTCGAATGGTACAACAAAATATATCAATTTACGGGTTACTCGAAAGTCGTCGAAGGTTTTACAGCGTTTCGCAAAGGTCCTGTTACAAATAAGTTTTATACTATAAAAAGCTTCAAATAGACGATATTCATTGCGTTATTTTTTGTAGATAAGTTTAGAATTGGCAAAATTTTTGTCATTGCGTTATGCACACGTTAATAGGTGACGGGGCATTTTGGTTTATTGGATATTCTCGGAAATGCTTCGAAAAATTGATGCGCAACAGAGCGCATCGTCCAGTCGTCACTTTCTTTGCCCGTGTCTTTTCTGTGCGCCCACAAATTTCAATATTTTAATGTCAATTTAGCTACCAAAACACCTACGACTTGTGGCCCTCGAACCTGCGCATATACCATTAGTTTACCCAAAGAAAAGGAAAGCGCTATTCGGTATGCGCAATGTTTTAATGAATATTTAATTAACTGTTCAGCTGCGTGATGAAATTCAGATTTTGACAAATCGCAGCGACATTCTACTTCAGCAAATTCGCAGCCTGAAGCCAACCTCAATTTACAATGTGTTTTAACTAATTGGATACTTTAAAATATTCTTATTGGGTTCTCTCAGGTTTTCAGAATTAATAAAGACGCAAGTACAAGGCAAGTGCAACGCTCGGTAGATTAGTTATTGGTTTCATAGCTTGCTTCCTGGATATAGAAAATATACGCCGTTCTTTATGTCTTGCAGCGCCCAGGTGCTTTATGGTATCGCTTTGGATGACCGCGACACTTGTAAGGGGGAGAAATATCAGGTTGTTTTAACGAATCTTTCGTTTGAGGCGAGTGCTACAGCACGCTAGTGTTTTCCGCGCACAATACCTTCCGCCTGAAGGCAAGGTGTCCTTGGCACGTGGGTTTTCCTCGCGGATGCTTCCTGAAAGCTATGAAAATGTCGGGTGCACTACCCGCTACGGACAAAGACGCTGCGGCGCGAAGCCATAAGACCTTGAATTTATTCCGGCCCCGTATGCATGCCCACCAAAACCGGATCCAGCGGTTATCAGTGGAATTCGAGTGCTTTTCCGAATTTTTATTTTATCTATTTTTTTTTACAGCTGCGTCTGCATCAAACCGCAATGTAATCGACGGTTTCACAAAAACCCGTCGGGCGAGTAACGAACGTGGCTTGAGATAACGTACACTCGCCAGCCGAAAACCAAACACTCATAAAAAAGCAAAAGACTGTTTCGGCGTTTAGGCAAAGAGCATTGTGAGCAAACCAGCCGTCTTTTGCGCCGAATCAACAGAAAATCTTTGTTGTTTTGTGTTTATCGAATGTGGAGTGTACGTATTCTAAAACTAGAAATCCGCAATGAAGTGTGAATTACGCAGTAGCGACGGCATGCATTTTATTTTCATTTTGTTATTTTTCGGGTTTTCGTACTCTATTTCCTACTTTGTTCAAAGAAAGCATGCTGCTTATCACTGAAGAAAATAAGAAGCGTCGACGACCTAACAGCGCTTGACGTTTCAAGAGAGCACAAGAATTAAAATTTTGACACCATATTACGATATAATTGCAATGAAAATGTTACGAAAGAGAACAAAGACAAGCGACGGAGAGCAAATGTGGCACCTAACGGCAGAAAGCATAAATTAATTATGGTCTGTCACATTAAACAACAAACGTAATATAATGAGCGCCTTCGAATTGATTTCAGCCCCTCTTGGGTTCAGTTAGGTGGACCTAAATACACGTTCACGGAAACGTCTGCATTTTGCCCTCATCTAAATGCGGCCGCCGTGATTGCAAACGCAACCCGCGCGCACACGTTTAGTCACCAACGAAAGAGCATATCCGTGAGCTATCATGGCGAGTGTGCGCTAATCACAATTCGGATATTCTTGAAATGGCATAAATGAATAGATTAAAGCCTCATAGAGCCTCCTTTATGAACTCGGAGAACAGAACGACAGAGGAGAAGGAGAAGGCAGCGATCACCATCTGGCCAGTCCAAATTTTTTGTCTCCTTGGCGGACAAAGTAATTGACAGCACGTAATTTTTAAATTCAGTCCTTTGGCTCGTTCTCTTCTGTACTAATTGGCTCTCTTTGAAGGGGTTGAGGTTGATGTCACCTCGGCTACTCCACTTCTATAAGTTGCGCAGCGTAAAAAAATATTGTTTACCGAAAAGCAAAAATTAAGAAGAAAAAAAAGACACAGAGTAAACTGAAACAAGTAAACTAAATAACATGGCGGAGGACAGCTCGCCTGTAGTAGGGTAAAGGGGAGCTTGACGGCAACGGGAAACTTCAAAGAGGAAGCTGCCGAATGGCAGAATGGGAAGGAGGCCGTCTATGGGAACTTCAATTCTGAAGACGGGAACCATAGACGGGAACTTCAAATTTTGAATTTCCCGTCTATGGGAACTTCAAAATTTATTTTATTCCTTAAAGGGACGACAACTGCCCAGAATATGAAATGAGTTCACTCCACTGATGTAAAGATGTCCGTCGCACTGACTCAAACCAACCCTGTTTTTTTTCGTGAGAGATGGATTTATATTTTATTTCATAATTGAAAGTCGCGAAAAATGACCTGTGGCACCTCTGGCGGTAGAAACGTGAATGATCCGATGAAGATGGCCACGTGACCGTTGATTGCTGTACGCATTGACGATTTTTTTTTGTTAGTAGTGAAATATTGTTCGTTTCTTTATATTAAATGGTATTACTCCATAATAATTTACATATAAGCCTGCGTTAGTAGTATGCATTAAAGTGGCGCTGCCTTCGCGTGACGTAATGATCCCATGCTCGTCAGCGCGTCTTCAGCAACTTTTCAGCGTGCTCATGCAACCATGCACGCAGTTTCTAGGTCGCTAAATTTTGGAGCGACATAGTTTTGCTACCTACACTTCGTCTCAGAAATGACGCGCGCTGCTACTCGGTGCGGCCGTGCATATGCACAGTTACGTTTCCGATTACTTGGCTTGGCTCGTGTATCGAGAGATCTAGTAACGACGCCGGGACAAGCCATCCATGACACAGGCGCAGGCAACCTTGGGCGCAAGCGCACACAACCCTGTACAGATACCGGGAAGGGGTATAAAGCCACACATCTCATTGTAACAGCTTGCTATTTTCAAAAATGGTTGGAAAGCTCAAAATAAAGGTGGTTAAGCATAGTTACAGTAACTCCTGCGAAAGCAGAACGACAGCTTTCACAAGGGCTAGCGGCATCGCTATCAATTCTCAGCGTTGTTGGAGCAAGCCTCCATGCATGTTTGGAGCCTTCCAGATCATAAAATACTGTTTATAAAATAACTACGTGCTTTTCGGATAAACCACTGCAGCTACAAACGCTACGAAGGGTGAGCTTGCTGTCGCGAAGTAAAAACTGTCGAGAAAAATCAGTTGTCGGTCCCTTTAAAAGAAAAGGTTGCTATGATAAAACTTGTCATATAAGAAGAACTATTTATTTGCTTTAGATTGAGATATAAAACTGATTTTATATTGGAGCACCACGGGGAGCAAATTGCGTCTCAATGTGGACCAAAATGATGATTTCCTCAAATTTGTGTTTTTTTTCTCGTAAAAGTTAGAAACATCAGGGGTCTGAAAATATTTTTAACGCGAAATTCTGTAGAGTAAGCATTCATTACTCAGATATTCATACATAGCGACATATTATAAAGAAAACAATGCAAACATAGAAAATTTTGTTAAAATCACTGGAGGCTAGCATGGCAAAAAATACTGGAGTAATATTACTGACCCTCGAACGCTTTACACAAACGTCTTTGCCTGTTATCTGAACCAAACGTGGTATTGAAACAAGAAAAGATACTCTCAGAATAATTTGTCTGACAAACCACACTCGGACGACATTCTGCGAAATTCGGAAGGCCCACACGTGACCAAATTTTTTTTCTTTCCACAATATTCTAGAAATTCACTGTTCTACATGCATTAAATGAGAACAACTTTTTTTCGAATACATATGCGATTATCGCCTAAATGACTGGGACGTTTGGCGTGGAATGATCCAATATTAAAACATAACCCCCCCCCCCCCCCGCGCGTCAACGTATGTGCTGTTTGATACAGCTTCGCTGGACATTCACGCTCCCAGGGCGGGATGGCCGGCAATTTTTTTTAAATAGAGATTTTTACTTTTCTTCTGCGAGTGTAGCGCTGCCCTCCATACCCGTTCCCTTAACCATTTAGACAAGGCGTCCTCATTTGGAGGCGTGCATTCATTTTGCCAATTCCAGGCAGTGTTTTCAAGGAAGAGACCAAGAACACCATCATTACGGTTCATTGAACATACGTGCTACCAAAAAATTCGTGTTACCTTTATCTACGGAAATGGTACAAGGTTCCTTTATACCACTTCTGGGTTAAATATTGTGCTGCACATGATCGCTTTGGTGAATGCAAACCGTGTTTAACGGGTTGCTGGACGTGGGGCGTGTTGACAAAAATTTAGACATTCTTTTTTACATTTTTGGATATGCTTCCCGCCAACAGATAACTATCCCATTTTTTGAGTGAGTCGTTGTATTCGATGTCTGAAGAAATATGGCACGACTGACTGCACAATAATTATATACTTAGTTACTTTGTAGTTACAAGTGAATAATTCAGACAGCCGCGCTGAGAATCACACGGACTGCGACAGACAGCGACGCAACACAGCGCTAATATGCCGCCTGGATATGTCACCGTCCGTGTAATTATATGCGCTACTGTCTGAATTATGCACTACCAACCAGCCCATCAGCCAGTACCAGTGATCGCTATAACATACAAAATAATTTATTCTAACACTTCCACTCGCTTTAGATTGGGTCTCTGGAACCTTGGCATCAAATTATGTAAATTTCACGCGTTTATATACCGTAGATCATAATGCGTGTCGCAACAGCTAAATGTTATACTCAGCGCCCATTTCGACCAGGGCCAAGGAATGCCAGATTACCGATCCCCTGCGCTTTGCAGGTGGTATGAAGCAGAAATTTTAATGTGCTTACGAAACTCCATGTGTGTTGTACGTTTTTTTGTTCACTTCGCGAGTTCACGTTGAACCACACAGTCGCTTACTGATAATTTCTGCTATGACAGATAGTTCGTGCTGTAGCTGACCGATCGAGCCTGTTAGACTACTCCGTGATAACAGGAAAGTGGAAAAAAAAGTAGCGCTTACCGTGACAGCTCGCAAAAAAAAAATTTCTTCAGAAGCGCCCCACGTCTACGAGGGCGTTTGCTAACGCCCCCAGAATTACGCGCATAAAATTGCACAATGAGGTGGATGGGGAAACGACCGCCGCTGCAGCTCTAATGGTAGAGCGTCGGAGGCGTCGGTGCCTTCCTTGGCCTCGTTAGGCTGTGTATAACAAGAAGGAGCCCTCGATCCATTCCCGTACCACCGTTTTTACCGTGTAGACGGCGGTCGTGAATAGAAGGTCGAACTACGCTCTCACAGACCCTAGTCAAGCCCCATGCTCAGAAGAATATAAAGTGGCCCGAGTGTTTCACAACAAGATTTCCGAGTCTGGCAGTTTTCCTTCTCCGGTAAGCCGACGTGCCGCCTTCGGTGAAAGAAATATTCAGCCTTGCTTTCACGTTCCGCTTAGCGTGCGTGTACGGAATAGCGTTGCGCAACCAGTCCTTTCTTGCGCATAGGAGTGAACTTTTTCCTCGTCTGCGGCGTGTCCGTCTTGCCGTGTACGCCTAATTGGACGGCTGTTACGAATCTCGAGGGGAAGTGCTCACGTCGGGGCAGTGCGATTGTTAACAGCTGTGAAGATGCTCCCAAGCACGCTGTCATCGGTCTCGCGCTGGTCGCGGCGTCTGTGCTAGGTAAGCCTGATTTCAGTACGTGGAGGCGTATCGTGTATCAGGTATTTTGTGTATTATCGATTGTGTCACCGTACGCAAGTTGAACACATTGCTGTTCGCATGCATGACTCTTCGACTGTGCTACTGCCTTCAAAATCTACGCAGTGTTGTTGACGCGCCCCACCTCGTTGACAGTGTCATGTGTTCAAGATCTGCGTGTGTGGTATCGCGGACAACACACTGTGTCATTGGTGTCCAAGATCTACGCATTGCTCTTGGCGCGCGCACCTCGCTGACTGTGTCACTGTGTCCAAGATCGACGCATAGCTCTTGGTGCGCAGACCTCCCTCGATGGCTGTGTCATCGTGTCCAAGGTATACGCATTGCTGTTGACGCGCACACCGCGTTGATTCTGCAACTTTGTCCAAGGTCGACTGAGGGCTGTTAATTCGCAGGCCTCGTTGACTGTTTCACTGTGCCCAAGATTGACGCATTATTTTTGGCGCGCAGACATCGATGGTTGTGTCGCTGTGTCCAAGATACGCATTGCTGTTGACGCGCACACCTCGTTGGCTAGGTTATTGTGCCCAAGGTTTACACATTGCTGTTGGCGCGCACACCTCTTTGACTGTGTCACTGTATCCAGGCTGTAGGCATTGCTCGCAGCGCGCACACATCGTTTACTGTGCTGTTGTGTCCAAGATCGACTCATAGCTGTTGGCGCGCACACATCGTTGACTGTGTTATTTCCAAGATTGACGCATTGTTGTTGGCGGGGACACCTCGTTGACTGTGTCACTGTGTCCAAGATCTACGCATTGCTGTTGGCGCGCACACCTCGTTGACGGCGTCATTGTGTCCAAGATCTATGCATTGCTGTTGGCGCGCACACCTCGTTGATGGCGTCATTGTGTCCAAGATCTACGCATTGCTGTTGGCGCGCTGTCACAAACGAGCGCATTATAAAGGCGCGCGCGGCCGCTTTCAAAACGGCAGCGGGAGACAGAACGGCGCGCGTCGCGCGCGAACGACCTCACCCACTCGAACCAGACGCAGACAACCCGATCAACGCCCTGCAAAGCCTGGATGTTTCTAGAAGAAAGGGGGGACGCATCACCGACGACGCCGCCGCGAGTAGAACCGGCGAGAGAAATCTCGAACTGTCCTTAGCCTTGGCTGTGCTGCACCCCCAAGAACCCCCCCCCCCCCCGACGCTTCTAGAAACAGGAGGAGAACGGAATAAAAGCATGCAAAACCGACGACCAGACGGTCAGTGAAGAAGTGAAGGAGACGGAGTGAGTCAGTCGGCCCGATGATGGTGAAGTTTATGCTAAGTGCGGCTCCGTTAGCCAAAGAAGGCGTGTTTCGATGGCGTGCGGTCAGTCGATCGTCAATCTGGGAAAATTGGATGACGACGCCGTATGAGCCGCGACAAGTTACGACGACGGTTGAGCTACGACGATCAACGCTGGAGCTGGCGTGAGTGTTTCCTAGAAGAGAAGCATTCGATTACCGTTCAAGAATTGTGGACTGGATACGCCGTTGTACGTTCGGGACTTTTAACTGTCCTTGAATAGTTGTAATGCATGCGATTGCATTTGTAGCGTCTGATCCGTTTGTTTAGCTCCCGTTGTGTAAACACCATCTGAGTTATATTGCGAAGTTGTAAATGGTACCCACCGAGTGTGCATGTGATTGTGATGTTTGTATTGCCTTAACCGAGAATATATTTCGTTTTCGCTTGTGTTATCGACTCGGCGGCTCTGACTCGGTCTTGGACCACAACCGGCGTTCGATGGCGCACCAAAGGACCAACTCTACAGTTGTCCGCGCTTTTCGTGGTGCGTTTCGGGGGCCGATACGTCCGCCCTTGGAATCCGCCCGGCGATTGCGAACCCGATTAACGGGATTAGTGACACGCGCACACCTGGTTGACGGCGTCATTGTGTCCAAGATCTACGCATTGCTGTTGGAGCGCACACCTCGTTGACTGTCCTTGTGCCCCAAATCGACCCATTGTTGTGGGCGCGCCCTCCTCGCTGCCCGTCATTGTGTCCAAAATGGACGGATTGGTGTGGGTGCGCACACCGGGTTGTCTGTGACACGGTATCCAAAATCACCACTTGCGCGCCTGATTGATCGAGGCACGCGTTTAATGAAGTAACCGCGAAGATCACGCGCCTGCAGTCACGAGGGTCGCGGCTCTGCTTTTTGGGGGTCCTGTGCTTTCTTATACAACATGCCGGCTCATTGTGGCGCGAACCTTCGCATTATGCATATAAGGCTTTCGCTTTAATGACTCATCGGCTTTTACGTGCCAAAACTACGATGTAATCATGAGATGCGGCGTAGTGATAGACTTCGGAGAAGGAGGAGGAGGAGAAGGATAAAAGTGAGGCCAGGCGGTTAACCAAGGCTGAGCCATCAGCTACCTTGCACTGCGGAAGGGTTAAGGGAAGGAACTTTAGAGAGGATCAGAAAACAGTCACGCTTGCCGCCGACGTAATATTTCCACGTTTGATAACTTCGACCAACTGGAGCCTTTTAACGTGTAAATATTTCTAGACAAAATAAACGTAACAAGCAGTCACCAATGAATACAAATAGGATGTGGATCGAACCTAATAAACACTCTATAACAGTGCGCTTGACCGTAGCGAAGTAAGTTCAGAAGCAAAAACAAAACAAAAAATTGGACCATCTCCCCGAAGGGAACCCTGATGGGATGCGAAGCAGCAGCGTTGCGCACAGGTGGCGTCACGGGTTGAACTGCGCTAACGCAGGTGCTGCGGTGAGCGCTGAAAGATTCGTTTGAAGGGAAACTCGGTGTAGCGTTTACTCGTGTTAATGTTTGTTTGAAACGCAGACACGGGAGGCGAGCGGGCGTTGGAGCCGGCAGCTGCGGGCGCTCTGGCGGGTAAGGGAGAGAGTGACGTACGCGCGCACCTGCGAGGGAGGCGTGCGAGAGGAGCGTGACGTCAACCCCCAGCTGCGGTGTGACCTACTTGGCACCGCTCCAACACCTGCGCCGAGGGAAGCGCGTTGCCTCGCGTTTGTGCGGACGGAGGGACAGCGTTACACAGGCTAGTCAAAGAGCTGCTTCGCATCTAAAACAAAGATGTGATAAGGAAAAGCTAACAGCAACAAGTTGACAGAATGAGGTCGAGCATGAAATTACCATGAAGTCGACGGAGGAGCATCTGGGAAGGGCACTGGCGTGTCTTGTTGGGGTGATTGCGACTACTGGGCTGATTGTCCTTGAAGTCTAGACCTGATGCCTATCCTCGAAGACACTGAACTATCTTCAGGGAACATCACTGTGGCCTTCAATACGGACGCTACTGCGTCGTCTCTCACGTAAACATGTAATTAGGAGTTCGCATAAGAAAAGGTGGCCCAGGCGACAATGGACGGCACAAGCTTCTCAGATCCTTCTAGATGGAATTCCAACTCAGCTTCTAGATCCATTAACAGGTGCTGTAGCCTGGGTTCGCATAGGGTCTCCTTTGGAATTCAGAACGACGGGTAATAATGGCGGTCGAATCAGACTTGAGGCCTACTCCAGCGATTTTTCGAGGTCGATGGATCTACATGAAATTCCCTGGGTACGTTCCTTTGCACGTTTCCGTCATTTATGCCAAATTACAGGCTTGAGACATGCGCAGATTGTTTGTAAATGAATTTTAAAGATTGTCTGCAAACGCCCTCCTGGCTTCCCACAATTATTGGCAACGTTGCGTCTGTGACGTCAGTTGTGGGAAGGCGGCGCAAGTGACGCAGCCGAGGGCACCGCTAACTTCGGCCGCTACAGCAAGTGTCTGCTGTGCTGGCCGAGACACTGTCATTATCAGACGCGGCACTGTCAGTCGCAGACATTACAGCTGATGCGCGGCGTGCTCACCTCTCCACTGTGCGCCTGCTCGTCTCGACTGTCACAGTTTTCATACTCCGCGCCGGCTTGACCGGCATGCCTTGCACGACTTCCGGTTCGTTCGTAACAACGTCTAAGTCATACGTAGACAGTACACTCGGTTGGGTTTCGGTTTCGGTGTTGAGCTTTTTTGCTTATTTAAATTATTCTCCAATTTGCCGAGTATTTCTGCTATCGGGCCCGTAACAGGAGCGTCTCAGGAACATAAAAGCACCATTACTTTGACATGGCCAAAAAATCGCCGGAGTTGGCCTTTAAGCTATTTATCTCAAGGCTCCTCTCAAAAATCTTGCTTGAACCCCATCTAAGCCGGGGTGATGGGAGCAAATGTTTCTCACGCTGCTGTGCAACGAACTGGTACACACACACACACACACACACACACACACACACACACACACACACACACACACACACACACACACACACACACACGCACGCACGCACGCACGCACACACACACACACTGTCTTGTGTCTGCACTCGGCCGCTAATGTCCTTTCGCAAGAGCAAATATGCCTTCTTTAAGCGCAGTGTGACCACACGAAGGTCACCACATTCTCTTACACTGTATATAATCTGCTCAGAGCCTGAATTCAGGGAGCGCAGACGGCCTCTAACACCTCATCTCCGTAACCTTCACAACGTCCGCGCGGGGACTGTGTCAGGGTTTCACAAAAGGCTCTCGATGTACCCGCAGCAATAACGCCAACAAACTCTAAACCTTTCGGAGGTAGCCAGCCCAGTGATCAACGCTACCCGTCTCTCTCGGCAGTTTCCGCTCTAACGACTTCGCGGCGCCTGTTAATCAGCGCTTCGCCTATTCCAACATTGCCCAGTCTTGACAGAAACGTTATGCAGGATATGATGAGGTATAAAGGCGTAAATAACAACACGCGAATTAGGCTACACACAATGCGAATTCTCCGCGATGGATGTTGCTAACTCCAATTTTCAGTTCAGTATTTTCGAGCTTTCGGTGTGTACTGTTACTCCAAAAATGGTAGAATTTCGGGGGAAGATGGAAGGTTCAAGGGATAGAAAAATTCTTCAATGCGGGGTGGCGCTGAAACCAGCGTTTCGACAAGCGGACTTGTACTTGTCTTCTTCAAGGTTGCAACACCCCACGTTGACGAATTTTTCATACCTTTACTGGTTACTCCTCATTCAGCAGAGGCATTGTTCTTGTTGTTATTATTATTATTATTATTATTATTATTATTATTATTATTATTATTATTATTATTATTATTATTATTAGCAGTAGTAGCAGTAGAAGTACTAGTAGTAGTAGCATTAGTAGTATACGAAGTGGTGTAACCACCGTTAGTATTCTTGTTTTCGTTCTTTTGCGCACCAACAACAGCACTAAGTTAGTAATCTGTTGCTAGCTTTCCTTTAAAGTGATCCGGTGTGGTGACTATAAAATAGCGATCTGCGTCCCTAAGCAAAGCATTCCGAATTAAGCTACTGAATTCTTTATTAAGGCGAAAGGCTTAGATGCCTCATCAAACACGAACATTGATCGTCGGCGTCCTGCGGCGTCGGCGCCAACACGAATGACGCAAAACATCATCATCATCGCGTGATGAAGTGACCATATGACGCCGTAATTTCACAACAGATCACCCAAATTTGTGGTGTCATTATGACATCAATGTGACCTCACATTATGACGTCGTCATGTGACATCTTATGTCGCGGAGCTAGAGGTCGTGGGTTCGACTCCCGGTGTCGGAACCTTGTTCTTGGCAATCTGAGCGTCTGCCTTCTTTTCGCGTCATTTCCGTGACGGAAATACGTCACGAACATCTTGGTGGACCCCACCATAAAACACCTTCGTGTTAAAGCGTATAGCAGCTTCACTACTGTGAAACCCGCGGAAGTGCGTTGCGCGGGTACCCAGCGATTCCCGTTCGCAGAGTTCCCACTGCTCCGTGTACCATAGCGCCGATGACGCCAATGTTTGAGGTAAGCATGAGGGTTTCCCCGGCGCGAGTAGAACCTTGCTCGGGAGATTCGCAAACTCGGTGTGCGACATGTGCGCTACTTCTTGATGCGTGTTATCGACTTCGTGCTTGTTACGGCAGTTGAGATGCGCGTCGTCTGCGGCGAGTTCCGTCAGATTGTTTCCCCCATCACATGTAGCGACGCAGGGCCAGCAAAGCGCAGGGGCAGGGTTATTCGCTCACTCTGCAAGTCGGTGGTGCCCTCTCTTGCACGGCCCCGAAGTCAGCCGCAGGTTTCCGAAAGGTTTTTAGTGATCTTTAGCTAACGATTGTGATTAGTGCTTGGTTAATTATGTTAATTATATTATTTTAGACCTTGTTCGGTCATTTCATTCCGTTTTTGAGCATTGCTACCCTTGTTAGAGATCGGTGGCACTTTAGCTTGCTTTCGCTTTCCCTAGCGAAATGGCTCGAAGGGCTCGAAGGGCGCGCTTTAAAGGTCGTCGCGCGCGCGTCTCCACAGGGTGTGTTCGCTCGTGCGCGCACGCTTATCTCGTGATGGGGGGGAGGGGGGGTTGTACGTCTTGTGCTCTCACCGCATGTTTGCATTGAAATTACAGAGAACACGAAGGTCACTTCGCTCGCTGCAGCGGCCGCTTCTGCGAAAGGAGCGCGCTGCTCACACACAATAAGTTACAACTGTTGACAGCCAGTGCGCGCTCATCCTGTATATACTTGTGCGTAGTTTCGCGCGCTCTCCCTTCTGTTTGAGCAGCGCGCTTTAACTGCCGACCTGTGACAGTTCTTAATTCGCGCTCATCCCATGTATGTTCTTTCGTGTGCCCTTGAACTCCAGCGCGCGTTTGCGAGTTTCGAACTGCTGCCGTTCTTCGCGTGACATTATAATTGTTGGTATAGCATTCATTTCCTTTGCCCATATGCCGAAACAATACACAACAAATGCTCAACTACGTCTGTGAAGACACGTTTCATTTTCGTGTTATACCGATTCCAATCTAAAAAGGCAGGGCGTGCGAATACGGACACAAGAAAGAAGTCAGGACACCACAAACACCGACTAACAACTGAAGAGACGCACAACGGCTGAAAAGAATGAAGGCACAAAAACTTATCTACTATCCGGCCTTTGGTAATTACTGTGTCGAGAAGAAACTCAGCCAGTAATTTCAGATAAGGAAGGGTATTTTGTAATTATGCCAGTTTGTTCTCAGAAAAAGCATCAACAGCCATAGAAAAGAATTTTTGGACGGTAAAACTTAAGCCATCGGTAGTTAGGCAACGTGCTGTCGACCTTTTGTTAAGACTTATCTTGAGAGAATAGCTTGTAATGTCAAGAAGGCTAAATCACTTACTTAGAATTGTTTTTTTCAGCCAAACACATAGAACGAGATTCCGTTTCGAGCAATCGTTTCAGAGCAAGGCACCTGGCAAGTCGCTGTATCTAGTTATTTGCAGACCTGCTTAACCTCTTTGAGTTTTTCAGACCCTTTTCATGTGCGTAATTCTCAGGCGCTAGTTCAGTTCCTCTCAGAGGAGAACCCCGGCTGTTGTAAGGCCTTTAGTATGGATATTGAAGACCTGTATATTCTTTGCGCATGAGGACTTGTTTGAATGTCTTAATGAATGTATTAACGAACAAGAGCACCAGACGGTTTTCATCGAAAAATGTGTGTGTTCTACCGGCATTTCTAGAAATCCTTTCCATGTATTTAAAGTCGACGCTGGTAGGTTGGAAGGAAGGCGTTTATGTGCAGAAATCAGGGATATGTATTGGTTCTAAGGTTGCTGCGGTTAGTGATTTATACCTTAGCAAGCTTGACAATCTTTTGGAAGGCGCCTTAGGTAATTCGGTTATTAATGTTTTTTCGTTATGTGGACGATGTACTTGATTTTTGTAGTGGTAAGGACTTTCAAAAGGTGGCAACTTCCGTGAGCGAAAAATTTGAATTAAATGGAGGAGGGCTGAGCTTTACTAAAGAGGTGCCTCAGAATAATGGAATACAACTTCTACACATTTCCTTAACGTTCCAGAAGAACCACGTGTGCTGGCAGTATTCTCCTAGATCTTCCAAACCGCTGTTAAATTTTTCGTCGAAGCACTCGAAGGTTGCAAAAACGGCATCACCATGTCTTGCCTTAAGTCAGCCTCACCAAGTCGTGTGAGCACAAAATGAGTGATAGCTTTAACGCACAGGTTACACGTCTTTTAGATATAGGGTATCCTCGTGATGCAGTGGCCACGATCGCTGAACGGTTTAAAGAAGTCTATTGTGTTAAGTCCTAGCATGGTTACAGAAAGCGATAGGAAGAACGTGTCGTAGGTATACCGTACATTCATCGCGTATCTCACAGGCTAAAGAAGTTGGAACGTAGATACGGCGTTAACGTTGTTTCACGGCTGCCAATAAGCTAGGTAAGATTTGTGCCGCTGTGCGGAGGAACGAATGAGGGAGTAAAAGACAAGAAGCGGCCGATATTTGTTTCGTAAACACACCAACAAATCACTGATTGCCGCACGAGTGTGGTGTATAAGAACCCTTTCAGCCTGCGGCTGCTTCTACGTAGGACAGACGGGCCGATGCATCAACCAGAGATTGTGTGAACATAAGAGATCGCTAACAGGAGGCTCACTTTCTCATTTATCTTTACATTGCCGAGATTGTAAGTGCACGCCAAAATTGATGAATGCGCAGTGTTGTACCGGCATAGAAATGAAGAAACGCGCCTGAGATTGAAGCATGGCATATCGAGAATAGTGGTAGCGCATGCGTGAGCCAGCCGTCGATTAACTTGCATAAAGATGAAATCAAATGCCTTAACAGTTATCTTCCACGTAGACCCGCCACGCGTGCCGGATTGATAGGTTCGCCTGTTGCATGGGCATGCGCAGATAAGTTTTCGGCCTGCTTTCTTTTCAGCCGTTGTGCGTCCTCTTCAGTTGTTAGTCGGCGTTTGTGGTGTCCTGACTTCTTTCTTGTGTCCGTGTTTGCACGCCCTGCCTTTTTAGAATGAATACTTACCAACTAGCTCAGCTCTCTGTTATTTCAACCGATTCCAATGACGGAGGAATCAGCCATGTTTTTTATTTGTTTATTCATTTACTTATGATTCCTTCATAATCAACAATTTTTGCATGGCGAAGCAGAAGCACGTTAAAAGGGTTCGATATAAACAGACAGCACGATTCGCGTTTTTAATGATGATGCAGTAGCTATAAAAAAGCAGAACAGAACGAGAAATGTTACAACATACCATAAAAAATTGCACTTACAAAGAATCAGTGCAACGTGTCCAATTATGCAATGAGGGCCGGAAATACGACATGTCACCCGATGTGATAAAAATTTAGCTTCGAGTGTAATGCTGCGTCCTTCGCAATTGTTAAATCATGTATTGTGTTGCTTTATACTAGACTCACTTGCTGTAAACGAGCACTATACTCGTTTACAAGTCAATAGCAGTGCGGCTTTTCGCCGTCAAATGATCCCCCCTCTAGCCAATGGCGTCGCCTTGTCATCGTGACGTCACGGCCGACCGCCTTCGCGCTGCGGTCACGAGAGGAATCAAAAAGCGTGTTCTTCCGCGCTTACGGATATCACCAAAATGGCCGCCTCCGCACTTCGCGCCAATACATCGGCGTCGTCAGTGGAAACGCGCTCTCGCGAGCTGACTTCAGGGCCGTTCATTCCAACTGTAACTCCACGAAAAGCCATGTTTGTGTGCTGCGTGCAGTGTTCGGTAACTACTATCGCCTTGGTGTTTCGTCTGGTGCGTAAGCTCTCGGCGGTGCCTGGAAACAGCCGCCGATGCACGTACTGGAATATTTGCGCCGTTGATGGGCGCTTCAATTCCCTGTGCGATACACAGTGGCCGTCACCATCTGCGTAGCGTGGATGGTAACGAACCGCAGTCCTCATTCGAGAGCGACCCAGTACAGTCCAATGTCACCTGCTCGGGCTCCATGCAGAAAAGGGAGCCGGCAATATGCAAAACCAGATTCAGACGGTTGAGGGAAAACCCTCAAAAGCATAAATTCACCGTCAGCAGTAAAGCAGCTATTCACCCCTTCAAATGACCGATAAACTCTCTCACGTGTTTTATTTACGCGGGGAAATAAAAAAAATTGAACTAGAATTTTATATTCGCTCGAAATGAAGGCTTCAGAGGAACTACTTTACGGCGCGGATGCACTCATGGAAGCTTGTGTCCAAGCGCTGCCTGTCCTAGGCAGGCAAACGCTAGAGACGCCATTCCAGCCGTCTCTAGCGTTTGTCGCAGGCACGGCTATATTAACCAGCTTCCCATGCGCAAGATGTTCTACAAGCTACATCCAATGCGACGTCGCTCAGATGGCTTCCTGTGGTTTCAAGCTAAACAATTACCTCCACACCAGACTTTGCAAGCTCAGAGAGCAGGTAAATGGTTGCAGCACGAGCTTGACACAAGTACAAACGAAGATACAAAGAAGACACACACACGGCGCTTACCTTACACGTAAATAGAATCATACGCAATTTGGTACGAGATACTGGAATTTAAAACAGCGCAACCCAGATGCCCAGAATAACCGATAGTGCAAAAATAAGCGCTGCAATTGTGTCTTCTCTGCGTGTTGTTTCGTCCTTGGATCAAGTTCACGCAGCAGCCATTTGCTTCTAATAACCAACCAACAAGCCCAATTTTCGACTCCATAGAAGATGATTTCCATGTCTGTTCTAGCAGCAGACGTACGCACTTTGGCAGCCCACACAAAAAAAGAAGTCACAGTTTAGCCGCAATGGCGATGCAATTATTGCGATAGCAACAAATTGTAATTTGAGCGTGGAATGGCAAGCAGCTCGAAACTTGCAGCGCACTGTTCAGGCACAAATGACGCACGGAAAGAACAACACACAGGACGAGCGGCGAACTAGCAAATGTCGCAGCTCCGACACGTAAAGCGCGCTGCTCAAACAGAAACAAGGACGCACGAAACGAACGCACAGGTATACACAGGACGAGCGCGAACTAACAACTATCACAGTTACGTCTTCGTGTTTGAGCAGCGCGCTCCTCTCGCAAACGCGGCCGCTGCAGCGAGCGAAGTGACCGCGCGCTCTTTAACTTCAAAGCAAACTTTACTGTGAAAGCACAAGACGTAGAAACCGTGCCCTTACGAGAAGAAGCGCGCGCGCCGGGCGATCACACACTATAGGGCAATGTACAGGTGGTAGACGTAGGAGGAGCGCGCGCATTGTATCGGGCGGGCGACGACTTTTTAAGGCGCGCCTTCGCGCCAATCTCGCTGGTGTGTAAGAGAAACACGCTGAAGCGCCTCCGAGCTCTGTGTACCGCCAGCCCTAAATTGTGGATATAAATCGGTCGCTGTTGGGACACTGACGGACCTATGCGCTGTGGCCGAGTCGTTGAACGAGGCGCGCAGGGGCGCGCGTGGTCGCAGGTTCTAATCCAGGGTCGCGCGCTTCAGAAAATATTTCTCTTCTCATTATTTTGTCTTCGTGGTATATATATATTATATATATTATATATATATATATATATATATATATATCATATATATATATATATATATATATATATGGGTCATTCTATATCAAGGGTACAGGTAAATTTCCGACCACCTACGATCATTCTGAAAAAGTAGAAAAAACCGCTGACATCGGCCTTTTGTGACGTTGAAAGCCCACAAGGGAATGCGGCCACTGCAGGGTCCCGATCAGCCGCTGGCTTGCACTTGGTTTCAAATCACCGAGTGCTGCAACATGGAACGCTTAGCAGCGAGTGCATGAGGCTGAAAACGCTCGAAACCACATTTATACAGAAGAGGGCTTCCATGAAAAGAGCGCGGCATCTTAAATGAGCTCAAGGAAAAACAAAATACTCCTTGGGTCTCCCGCAATATTATAAGTTAGGCAGTGTGCTGTTATAATTGGCTCCGGATTGTACTAGACATTCGATAACATATATACCAGAGCAAATAAATGGTTTTGTTGGCGGGTGCGCTTGTGTGTCTTATTAACCAAAGCGACGACGCCTATGACAGACGCCGTAACTGGAGGGTTCCGGATAAGTTTGACCACCCAAGCTTGTCTAACGACCAGTGAAATCGCGCAGTACACGGGTCTCTAGCACTTCGCTTCCATTGATATGCGATCGCCGCTCCCAGAATCGAACCCGCGGCATTCGTATCAGCAACCCAGTATACCGTAACCACTGAACCATCGAGGCACTACAATAGCTGTATGGGCCTTAGGCAGCATTACCGAGAATAATGAGAAGCTCTCTGATGGCTCGAATTAATGGACGTGGATTAGACATCGATCACAACACTTATCAGGTTTATCAGCATTGTATGCCAAAGCGATCAACGCATCGTTTGTTGGAGCTGAATACTACAGAATTTTATCATAGAATTTTCAGCGCGAGCTCGTTGCAGATTTTTGCAGCAGATTACACTAAAGTTCGAAATTATTCTCTCTAAATATCAATGTGAATATCGCTGTGTTGATATCACAAAAATATCGATGATTATAATTATTGCTCAAAGAAATTGGGATTATACGTCGCTTAATCCCTGCTCTCCCGGGTATTACTTCACGAAAACGCACAAACAAAACGCTGACGGAATATTCCGCATAAGGGTTAAATTTAACAGCCTATAAAGCACCATACAAAATTTTTAGTGGGAAAGGCTATTTATGTGTATTTTACGTTGTTTCCTTTGGTGCCTATTTCGTGCTACGTTAACCGTTTAAATGACAACCACAGAAAAAAGTCGCCGCTGTGACCTGAAATACTTTTAATACTTTTACATTGTGGACCTAAGTGAACCTTAAGGCAATTCAATGTATTAGATTGCAGTACTTTAAAGTGAGATAACTGTAGCAAACCTTCTATGGACATGTTAGGGACGAAGGCGAGCACATAATGTTACACACTCTGAACACTTCTGACACGCCGCCAGATCAATATATATTACTCTAGTCTCTTAAACCTGCATCCACAGAACAAAACATTGAGTTTATACGCATTTAATAAGTTCACTGAGCAGTACACGACATACATTTTTTTAATAGTCGCACGTCGGTGTACATTGTTAGCTACCAAACTGCAAAAAATAGACACTGCCGTGACAATTCGTCTCGTACGTATTGCCAGCAATAAGTATGTTTGTCTGAAGCTCTCCGTATTCAGAGACTGAAAAACATCCAAACTCACTTTGAAATGTTCATATCCGTTGTTTTTCTCATGGGAATAAACGTGGTAACAAACGGCAAGGGTGACATTGCTTTCAGGTTATGTTTACTGACACTCTTTCATGGAGGGTACAAACGAGTTGATTGGGATGCTTGCATTTTAATCCCCAAAAAACTATCTCACACTATCGCGGAAAATACGCGTTTAAATACAAAGGCAGTGAAAACTGCCAGAATGAAACCTGACAACGAATACACGAAATCACCGCTAAGTTTACTCACCAGCCGTAGCAAATACGAGGGTCAAGGTGAGTGCCAACTTCATAGCCTGTCAATGTACGGTGCGCGCACACTTGTGGGATGTCCCGACCGTGACAATGATATTGCCTAGAAGAGCTAGGCGACAGACCGATAACGTGACCCAGGCCCACTTATAAGACCTCTAGAGTGATCTTGAAGAAGACACCGCTACTCTTTCATCTGCTGACAACAAAAGGCCAAGCCTTATCTCATTCTGACGTCAATTACGTTCCGGGCAGGACGTTTACCTGCGCATTAACCATCTTCCTGATCCGGGAAAAAGTTTCAATGCACATTTTATATTGCGGCATGAACAAAAAGGTCACACATGAGCCCGCTGCGTAGCACGTAGTTACAAAAAAAAAAAAAAAAGACGATGTGACGTAGCATATACAGACCATCCCAGCTAACTTTAGTGAAGCGTAAACAAAGAAAAAGTCACTAAAAACTCGCCAGCTTATGCAGCTCTTCTTTCTATTAGAGTAAAACAATTCTTGCTCAGCCATTTCTTGTGTAATTAGAAAACAACGTAACTAAATTTTTAAAAGAAAAAAGCTTCGTGGACGAGATATGTGGGATACCCTATGAACAAGGGATGCTGCTTTTGCATGCAATTACCTTTTAGGGGATTCCACTGTGTCACACAATCGATAAACAGCACAGAATTTTAAGGGCGTTCTCATAGGTAACTTGCCCTGTCAAGCAAGTTTCATTCAATGGAGCACCAAAAAAACTCACATGGTCCCTTTTGAATTCGCACAAGACGACTCGAAGGCGAAAAGCCCTCTTCTTTCTTTTTCTCAGTCGACTGTGATTGTCCTTTCCTGCCCCCCTCCCGAAAACTTTTTTGCACCAACGTGGCTTGGCGCTTGCCTCCAGAATGGGCGACATTGCAAGCTTTCTGTACCTCCACTGGTTTTGCACTGCCTGCGTTATCGGCCCACACCTTCACAAAACGATTGATGTCAGGGGATGACGTCATGACATGACGTCGCGTGATGTAAACGTCATAATGACTTCACATATTTTGGCGGATATTTGACGTCATGTGATGGAGTGATCACGTGATGAGAGAAAAGAGAGTACAACTTTATTAATGGTACATTCGACTGGTCGTTTGAGAGCGCTCTGACTGTGTTTGAAACTGTTGACTTCACAGCTTTAAACCTTTTTCAACGAGAACAAGCAGGTATGCAAGTCATCTTTCTCCCTTGCTGATCATGTTTTGACCCGATAATGTGAGTAGCAATGGTACTTGCTATTTTACACACTTTTTCAGCGCCTGCGGAGCGCTCGAAAACGACAAGTCGAATGTGCCATAAGAGTCAGTGCAAGACGCAGAGGTTGCCCCGCGCCACCCGGATACTCCCAACGTTATGGTTTTTTCATTAGTATTGTTGGCGCCACCGATAATTGAAGCCGATGGTCAATTTTTGGGTTTGATGAAGCATCTAAGGTTTTCGCCTTAATAAAGAGCGCAATTAAAAAATGCATTCCGCGTGAGAATATTCCAGTCCGCAAAAGGTACCAAAGGTACCACATAACTTGCGACCATCCAATGTAACCATGTGTATGACAGTCTGGTTGGGCCCGCATTTTAGCTATGTATGCAAATTAGAATAACTGAAAAATACCTCAGTTGTAGCTTCAAAAGGCGTAATTTAAGCGGAAATACCAAACAGTAGAGGCCACTGCTTGAAAGAAATATGTCATATTGATAACTGACAAAGCAGTTATGCAACTATAGAGGACTAAAAAAGTCCGGCACACCAAACACAGCCGGAACTCGTATTTTAAAGAAGGAAAGTGCCACCACATGTTTATAAAGCGCCGTCCGCACGGATGTAGGAAAAAAAATAAATTGTTTTTCTTACTCCTCGGCCGTTCGATTCGTGGTTACAAGGCTCTAAGAAAATGCAACAAAAAATGTAAAACGTGCACTCACCATTAGATTTCCAATAATTTAACTGATATCAAATTCTTCGACTACGCATGTCACAGGCAAGAGATGATTATGAGGGACGCCGTGCAGGCAGACCTTGGGTAAAAATTGAGCGAACGCTTTCTTTAACGTGCACCTAAACCTATTTACTGGGGTGTTCTTAAAGGGCCCCTCACCAGGCCACATAGCAAATTTCAGTTAGACACCTGGAAGTTGTTGCGTGCAAATGAGGAGCAGTATGCGCAAGAATTTTTCAAATCGGTTCATTACGAGCTGAGAAAAACAATAATTTGTAGCGGCGCGAAACCATGATGAGAGGAGGCGAGTTTCAAACCCTTGCCACTCGCCCCGTGTAGCCGTAGCAAGCCAAATCCCTTTCCTGCCCTCTTCACTTGACACATACGCATGAACACGTCATGCTCATGCATGGTCACGTGGACATGACGTGCCCGAGCCAGCACGAGCACGCGAGCGGCGTTGCACGGCCCGCTCACCTTTTTTTTTATGTATCGGCCGTGGGCGTTCTGTCGGCGTTCTCTGTGGTGTACTGCCTGTTTCTGCGGGACGGGCATGAAAGTTGAGACATTTGTGCGGGCACGAGAGTGGCCGTATCATGAGCCAGTGCTGCATTAACGTTTACTTGAACGCGGTAGAATAAATGAGCATAATGAGTCCTCGAACGCGCAACATTACTTTCGTTTCCAGGGCTGGCGTCTGCTCGATGCGCTAACCGCGGGGACACGAACGCATGAGAAAGGGAGGCACATTAGCCCCGCATCTCGCTGCTATTCACGAAAAAAAAAATGAGAGACGCACACATTTCCTTTTCCTGTCTCATTATTTCTCTCAAGTTTTAGTGATCTATTCAAGCAACAAATTACACAAACTACGCATGTCGCGTCAAATATTTATCGCAGTGCCACGTGCTACTGCTCGCGACGTCAGAGCACAGTCGTTACGTAGAGGAGCGACGTCACAGCACTACTATCTACGTAGGGCCTTTTTCTCATGTACGTCATCCCCTCATTCTCTAAAGCGCGCGCCCGCGAAAGGAAGGGCAAGCAGCGTTCACCTTGAAATTTGACCCATTTCCGAGGCGCGTAGCGTTGCAAATTTTGGCAGACGTGATCGTGAACGCCCAGTGTATGCATTGCGCTCGTTAGCTCGAAATTGTCAAACCTGGTGAGGGGCCCTTTAAACATTCGGACATTCTGGCAAAAAGCATTGGCGTTTCGTGGATCACGCTGGTGCGGCCCAAAAACGCACCCACGTGTTCAAGCTTACCGGCATAGAACCTAAGACGCTAAGGGACGGCAAAAATGTAGGACAAAAATATTCAGAGTAAATTGCGGATCTCCTATGGTCAGTACTGATAGCAAATTTCACCTTGATTACACAGTCTTAATCACGAGATTTTCGGTCGGAAATATCGACACTGCGCTAGAGTTTTTTTTTTTCTTTTTTTTTTTTTTGCGCGTCCCTAGGTACAGTGTGTTGGCGTGCGTTGTGTGATTAGTGCTGCTAGTTAAGCGAAGTGCTTCAGG